>NC_091221.1:12771154-12821296 GCF_040958095.1 Procambarus clarkii
AGAATATTCTTCAATATTGAAGAATATTCTTCAATATTATTATTATTGAAGAATAATATTGAAGAATATTCTTCAATATTGAAGAATATTCTTCAATATTGAAGAATAATATTGAAGAATATTCTTCAATATTGGAGAATATTCTTCAATATTGAAGAATATTCTCCAATATTGAAGATTATTCTTCAATATTGAAGAATATTCTTCAATATTGAAGAATATTCTTCAATATTGAAGAATATTCTTCAATATTGAAGAATATTCTTCAATATTAATATTATTGAAGAATAATATTGAAGAATATTCTTCAATATTGAAGAATATTCTTCAATATTGAAGAATATTCTTCAATATTTTAGAATATTCTTCAATATTGAAGAATATTCTTCAATATTGAAGAATAATATTGAAGAATATTCTTCAATATTGAAGAATAATATTGAAGAATATTCTTCAATATTGAAGAATATTCTTCAATATTAAAGAATATTCTTCAATATTATTCTTCAATATTGAAGAATATTCTTCAATATTGAAGAATATTCTTATATATATAATATTGAAGATTATTCTTCAATATTGAAGAATATTCTCCAATATTGAATAATAATATTGGAGAATATTCTTCAATATTGAAGAATATTCTCCAATATTAAAGAATATTCTTCAATATTAATATTATTGAAGAATAATATTGAAGAATATTCTTCAATATTGAAGAATATTCTTCAATATTAATATTATTGAAGAATAATATTGAAGAATATTCTTCAATATTAATATTTTTGAAGAATAATATTGAAGAATATTCTTCAATATTGAAGAATATTCTTCAATATTGAAGAATATTCTTCAATATTGAAGAATATTCTTCAATATTTTAGAATATTCTTCAATATTGAAGAATATTCTTCAATATTGAAGAATATTCTTCAATATTGAAGAATAATATTGAAGAATATTCTTCAATATTGAAGAATATTCTTCAATATTAAAGAATATTCTTCAATATTATTCTTCAATATTGAAGAATATTCTTCAATATTGAAGAATATTCTTATATATATAATATTGAAGATTAATCTTCAATATTGAAGAATATTCTCTAATATTGAATAATAATATTGGAGAATATTATTCAATATTGAAGAATATTCTCCAATAATGAATAATAATATTGGAGAATATTCTTCAATATTGAAGAATATTCTCCAATATTGAATAATAGTATTGCAGAATATTCTCCAATATTAAAGAAAATTCTCCAATATTGAAGAATATTCTTCAATATTGAAGAATATTCTCCAATATTAAAGAATATTATTCAATATTGAAGAATATTCTCCAATAATGAATAATAATATTGGAGAATATTCTTCAATATTGAAGAATATTCTCCAATATTGAATATTAATATTGCAGAATATTCTCCAATATTAAAGAATATTCTTCAATATTGAAGAATATTCTTCAATATTGAAGAATATTCTTCAATATTGAAGAATATTCTTCAATATTGAAGAATAATCTTCAATATTGAAGAATATTCTTCAATATTGAAGAATATTCTTCAATATTATTATTATTGAAGAATAATATTGAAGAATATTCTCCAATATTGAAGATTATTCTTCAATATTGAAGAATATTCTTCAATATTGAAGAATATTCTTCAATATTGAAGAATATTCTTCAATATTGAAGAATATTCTTCAATATTTAAGAATATTCTTCAATATTGAAGAATAATATTCTTCAATATTAATATTATTGAAGAATAATATTGAAGAATATTCTTCAATATTTAAGAATATTCTTCAATATTAATATTATTGAAGAATAATATTGAAGAATATTCTTCAATATTGAAGAATATTCTTCAATATTTTAGAATATTCTTCAATATTGAAGAATATTCTTCAATATTGAAGAATAATATTGAAGAATATTCTTCAATATTATTATTCAATATTGAAGAATATTCTTCAATATTGAAGAATATTCTTCAATATTGAAGAATAATATTGAAGAATATTCTTCAATATTGAAGAATATTCTTCAATATTATTATTCAATATTGAAGAATATTCTTCAATATTGAAGAATATTTGTCAATATTGAAGAATAATATTGAAGAATATTCTTCAATATTGAAGAATAATATTGAAGAATATTCTTCAATATTATTATTCTTCAATATTGAAGAATATTCTTCAATATATTGAAGAATATTCTTCAATATTGAAGAATATTCTTCAATATTATTCTTCAATATTGAAGAATATATATTCTCCAATATTGAATAATAATATTGGAGAATATTCTTCAATATTGAAGAATATTCTCCAATATTGAAGAATATTCTCCAATATTAAAGAATATTCTCCAATATTGAAGAATATTCTTCAATATTGAAGAATATTCTCCAATATTGAATAATAATATTGGAGAATATTCTTCAATATTGAAGAATATTCTCCAATAATGAAGAATAATATTGAAGAATGTTCTTCAATATTGGAGAATATTCTTCAATATTGAAGAATATTCTCCAATATTGAAGAATATTCTCCAATAATGAATAATAATATTGGAGAATATTCTTCAACATTGAAGAATATTCTAAAATATTGAAGAATAATCTTCAATATTGAAGAATATTCTTCAATATTGAAGAATATTCTTCAATATTATTATTATTGAAGAATAATATTGAAGAATATTCTTCAATATTGAAGAATATTCTTCAATATTGAAGAACAATATTGAAGAATATTCTTCAATATTGGAGAATATTCTTCAATATTGAAGAATATTCTCCAATATTGAAGATTATTCTTCAATATTGAAGAATATTCTTCAATATTGAAGAATATTCTTCAATATTGAAGAATATTCTTCAATATTAATATTATTGAAGAATAATATTGAAGAATATTCTTCAATATTGAAGAATATTCTTCAATATTATTATTATTGAAGAATAATATTGAAGAATATTCTTCAATATTGAAGAATATTCTTCAATATTATTCTTCAATAATATTAATATTGAAGAATATTCTTCAATATTGAAGAATATTCTTCAATATTAATATTATTGAAGAATATTATTGAAGAATATTCTTCAATATTGAAGAATATTCTTCAATATTAATATTATTGAAGAATAATATTGAAGAATATTCTTCAATATTGAAGAATAATATTGAAGAATATTCTTCAATATTGAAGAATAATATTGAAGAATATTCTTCAATATTGGAGAATATTCTTCAATATTGAAGAATATTCTTCAATATTGAAGAATATTCTTCAATATTTTTGAATATTCTTCAATATTGAAGAATAATATTGAAGAATATTCTTCAATATTGAAGAATAATATTTAAGAATATTCTTCAATATTCAAGAATATTCTTCAATATTGAAGAATATTCTCCAATATTTTAGAATATTCTTCAATATTGAAGAATAATATTGAAGAATATTCTTCAATATTGAAGAATAATATTTAAGAATATTCTTCAATATTGAAGAATATTCTTCAATATTGAAGATTATTCTTCAATATTAAAGAATATTCTTCAATATTGAAGAATATTCTTCAATATTGAAGAATAATATTGAAGAATATTCATATATATATAATATTGAAGAATATTCTCCAATATTGAATAATAATATTGGAGAATATTCTTCAATATTGAAGAATATTCTCCAATATTAAAGAATATTATTCAATATTGAAGAATATTCTCCAATAATGAATAATAATATTGGAGAATATTCTTCAATATTGAAGAATATTCTCAAATATTGAATAATAATATTGCAGAATATTCTCCAATATTAAAGAAAATTCTCCAATATTGAACAATATTCTTCAATATTGAAGAATATTCTCCAATATTAAAGAATATTATTCAATATTGAAGAATAATCTCCAATAATGAAGAATAATATTGAAGAATGTTCTTCAATATTGAAGAATATTCTCCAATATTGAAGAATATTCTTCAATATTGAAGAATATTCTTCAATATTGAAGAATATTCTCCAATATTGAAGAATATTCTTCAATATTGAAGAATATTCTCCAATATTGAAGAATAATCTTCAATATTGAAGATTATTCTTCAATATTGGAGAATATTCTTTAATATTGGAGAATATTCTTTAATATTGAAGAATATTGTTCAATATTGAAGAATATTGTTCAATATTATTCTTCAATAATAATAATATTGAAGAATATTCTTCAATATTGAAGAATATTCTTCAATATTGAAGAATATTCTCCAATATTGAATAATAATATTGGAGAATATTCTTCAATATTGAAGAATATTCTCCAATATTGAATAATAATATTGCAGAATATTCTCCAATATTAAAGAAAATTCTCCAATATTGAAGAATAATCTTCAATATTGAAGAATATTCTCCAATATTAAAGAATATTATTCAATATTGAAGAATATTCTCCAATAATGAATAATAATATTGGAGAATATTCTTCAATATTGAAGAATATTCTCCAATATTGAATAATAATATTGCAGAATATTCTCCAATATTAAAGAATATTCTTCAATATTGAAGAATATTCTTCAATATTATTCTTCAATATTGAAGAATATTCTTCAATATTGAAGAATATTCTTCAATATTGAAGAATAATATTGAAGAATATTTTTCAATATTATTATTATTGAAGAATAATATTGAAGAATATTCTTCAATATTGAAGAATATTCTTCAATATTGAAGAATAATATTGAAGAATATTCTTCAATATTGGAGAATATTCTTCAATATTGAAGAATATTCTTCAATATTAATATTATTGAAGAATAATATTAAAGAATATTCTTCAATATTGAAGAATATTCTTCAATATTAATATTATTGAAGAATATTCTTCAATATTGAAGAATATTCTTCAATATTGAAGAATATTCTTCAATATTTAAGAATATTCTTCAATATTGAAGAATATTCTTCAATATTTAAGAATATTCTTCAATATTGAAGAATAATATTGAAGAATATTCTTCAATATTGAAGAATATTCTTCAATATTGAAGAATAATATTGAAGAATATTCTTCAATATTGGAGAATATTCTTCAATATTGAAGAATATTCTTCAATATTAATATTATTGAAGAATAATATTAAAGAATATTCTTCAATATTGAAGAATATTCTTCAATATTAATATTATTGAAGAATATTCTTCAATATTGAAGAATATTCTTCAATATTGAAGAATATTCTTCAATATTGAAGAATATTCTTCAATATTGAAGAATATTCTTCAATATTATTCTTCAATATTGAAGAATATTCTTCAATATTAATATTATTGAAGAATAATATTGAAGAATATTCTTCAATATTGGAGAATATTCTTCAATATTGAAGAATATTCTTCAATATTAATATTATTGAAGAATAATATTAAAGAATATTCTTCAATATTGAAGAATATTCTTCAATATTAATATTATTGAAGAATATTCTTCAATATTGAAGAATATTCTTCAATATTGAAGAATATTCTTCAATATTGAAGAATATTCTTCAATATTGAAGAATATTCTTCAATATTATTCTTCAATATTGAAGAATATTCTTCAATATTAATATTATTGAAGAATAATATTGAAGAATATTCTTCAATATTGAAGAATAATATTGAAGAATATTCTTCAATATTGAAGAATATTCGTCAATATTGAAGATTATTCTTCAATATTAAAGAATATTCTTCAATATTATTCTTCAATATTGAAGAATATTCTTCAATATTGAAGAATATTCTTATATATATAATATTGAAGATTATTCTTCAATATTGAAGAATATTCTCCAATATTAAAGAATATTATTCAATATTGAAGAATATTCTCCAATAATGAATAATAATATTGGAGAATATTCTTCAATATTGAAGAATATTCTCCAATATTGAATAATAATATTGCAGAATATTCTCCAATATTAAAGAAAATTCTGCAATATTGAAGAATATTCTTCAATATTGAAGATTATTCTCCAATATTAAAGAATATTATTCAATATTGATGAATATTCTCCAATAATGAATAATAATATTGGAGAATATTCTTCAATATTGAAGAATATTCTCCAATATTGAATAATAATATTGCAGAATATTCTCGAATATTAAAGAATATTCTTCAATATTGAAGATTATTCTCCAATATTAAAGAATATTATTCAATATTGATGAATATTCTCCAATAATGAATAATAATATTGGAGAATATTCTTCAATATTGAAGAATATTCTCCAATATTGAATAATAATATTGGAGAATATTCTTCAATATTGAAGAATATTCTCCAATATTGAAGAATATTCTCCAATATTAAAGAATATTCTCCAATATTGAAGAATATTCTTCAATATTGAAGAATATTCTCCAATATTGAAGAATATTCTTCAATATTGAAGAATATTCTCCAATATTAAAGAATATTCTCCAATATTGAAGAATAATATTGAAGAATATTCTTCAATATTGAAGAATAATATTGAAGAATATTCTTCAATATTATTATTCAATATTGAAGAATATTCTTCAATATTGAAGAATAATATTGAAGAATATTCTTCAATATTGAAGAATAATATTGAAGAATATTCTTCAATATTATTATTCAATATTGAAGAATATTCTTCAATATTGAAGAATATTTGTCAATATTGAAGAATAATATTGAAGAATATTCTTCAATATTATTATTCTTCAATATTGAAGAATATTCTTCAATATTATTATTAATCTTCAATATTGAAGAATATTATTATTATTGAAGAATAATATTGGAGAATATTCTTCAATATTGAAGAATATTCTCCAATAATGAAGAATAATATTGAAGAATGTTCTTCAATATTGGAGAATATTCTTCAATATTGAAGAATATTCTCCAATATTGAAGAATATTCTCCAATATTAAAGAATATTCTTCAATATTAAAGAATATTCTTCAATATTAAAGAATATTCTCCAATATTAAAGAATATTCTCCAATATTAAAGAATATTCTCCAATATTGAAGAATAATATTGAAGAATATTCTTCAATATTGAAGAATATTCTTTAATATTGAAGAATATTCTTCAATATTGAAGAATATTCTTCAATATTGAAGAATATTCTTCAATATTATTCTTCAATATTGGAGAATATTCTTTAATATTGGAGAATATTCTTTAATATTGAAGAATATTCTTTAATATTGAAGATTATTCTTCAATATTAAAGAATATTCTCCAATATTAAAGAATATTCTCCAATATTAAAGAATATTCTCCAATATTGAAGAATAATATTGAAGAATATTCTTCAATATTGAAGAATATTCTTTAATATTGAAGAATATTCTTCAATATTGAAGAATATTCTTCAATATTGAAGAATATTCTTCAATATTGAAGAATAATATTGAAGAATATTCTTCAATATTGGAGAATATTCTTCAATATTGAAGAATATTCTCCAATATTGAAGATTATTCTTCAATATTGAAGAATATTCTTCAATATTGAAGAATATTCTTCAATATTGAAGAATATTCTTCAATATTAATATTATTGAAGAATAATATTGAAGAATATTCTTCAATATTGAAGAATATTCTTCAATATTAATATTATTGAAGAATAATATTGAAGAATATTGAAGAATATTCTTCAATATTGAAGAATATTCTTCAATATTGAAGAATATTCTTCAATATTGAAGAATATTCTTCAATATTAAAGAATATTCTTCAATATTAAAGAATATTCTTCAATATTGAAGAATATTCTTCAATATTGAAGAATATTCTTATATATATAATATTGAAGATTATTCTTCAATATTGAAGAATATTCTCCAATATTAAAGAATATTATTCAATATTGAAGAATATTCTCCAATAATGAATAATAATATTGCAGAATATTCTTCAATATTGAAGAATATTCTCCAATATTGAATAATAATATTGCAGAATAATCTCCAATATTAAAGAAAATTCTCCAATATTGAAGAATATTCTTCAATATTGAAGAATAATATTGAAGAATATTCTTTAATATTGAAGAATATTCTTTAATATTGGAGAATATTCTTCAATATTGAAGAATATTCTCCAATAATGAAGAATAATATTGAAGAATGTTCTTCAATATTGGAGAATATTCTTCAATATTGAAGAATATTCTCCAATATTGAAGAATATTCTTCAATATTGAAGAATATTCTCCAATATTGAAGAATATTCTTCAATATTGAAGAATATTCTCCAATATTGAAGAATATTCTTCAATATTGAAGATTATTCTTCAATATTGGAGAATATTCTTTAATATTGGAGAATATTCTTTAATATTGGAGAATATTCTTTAATATTGAAGAATATTCTTCAATATTGAAGAATATTCTTCAATATTATTCTTCAATATTGAAGAATATATATTCTCCAATATTGAATAATAATATTGGAGAATATTCTTCAATATTGAAGAATATTCTCCAATATTGAAGAATATTCTCCAATATTAAAGAAAATTCTCCAATATTGAAGAATATTCTTCAATATTGAAGAATAATATTGAAGAATATTCTTTAATATTGAAGAATATTCTTTAATATTGGAGAATATTCTTCAATATTGAAGAATATTCTCCAATATTGAAGAATATTCTCCAATATTAAAGAATATTCTTCAATATTAAAGAATATTCTTCAATATTAAAGAATATTCTCCAATATTAAAGAATATTCTCCAATTTTAAAGAATATTCTCCAATATTGAAGAATATTCTTTAATATTGAAGAATATTCTTCAATATTGAAGAATATTCTTCAATATTGAAGAATATTCTTCAATATTGAAGAATATTCTTCAATATTGAAGAATAATATTGAAGAATATTCTTCAATATTGAAGAATAATATTGAAGAATATTCTTCAATATTATTATTCAATATTGAAGAATATTTGTCAATATTGAAGAATAATATTGAAGAATATTCTTCAATATTATTATTCTTCAATATTGAAGAATATTATTATTATTGAAGAATAATATTGGAGAATATTCTTCAATATTGAAGAATATTCTCCAATAATGAAGAATAATATTGAAGAATGTTCTTCAATATTGGAGAATAATATTGAAGAATATTCTTCAATATTATTATTCAATATTGAAGAATATTCTTCAATATTAAAGAATATTCTTCAATATTGAAGAATATTCTTCAATATTATTCTTCAATATTGGAGAATATTCTTTAATATTGGAGAATATTCTTTAATATTGGAGAATATTCTTTAATATTGAAGAATATTCTTTAATATTGAAGAATATTCTTTAATATTGGAGAATATTCTTCAATATTGGAGAATATTCTTCAATATTGAAGAATATTCTCCTTCAATATTGAAGAATATTCTCCAATATTGAAGAATATTCTCCAATATTAAAGAATATTCTTCAATATTAAAGAATATTCTTCAATATTAAAGAATATTCTCCAATATTAAAGAATATTCTCCAATATTAAAGAATATTCTCCAATATTGAAGAATAATATTGAAGAATATTCTTCAATATTGAAGAATATTCTTCAATATTGAAGAATATTCTTCAATATTATTCTTCAATATTGGAGAATATTCTTTAATATTGGAGAATATTCTTTAATATTGGAGAATATTCTTTAATATTGAAGAATATTCTTTAATATTGAAGATTATTCTTCAATATTAAAGAATATTCTTCAATATTAAAGAATATTCTCCAATATTAAAGAATATTCTCCAATATTAAAGAATATTCTCCAATATTAAAGAATATTCTTCAATATTGAAGAATATTCTTTAATATTGAAGAATATTCTTCAATATTGAAGAATATTCTTCAATATTGAAGAATAATATTGAAGAATATTCTTCAATATTGGAGAATATTCTTCAATATTGAAGAATATTCTCCAATATTGAAGATTATTCTTCAATATTAAAGAATATTCTTCAATATTATTCTTCAATAATATTAATATTGAAGAATATTCTTCAATATTGAAGAATATTCTTCAATATTATTCTTCAATAATATTAATATTGAAGAATATTCTTCAATATTGAAGAATATTCTCCAATATTGAAGAATATTCTCCAATATTGAAGAATAATATTGAAGAATATTCTTCAATATTGGAGAATATTCTTTAATATTGAAGAATATTCTTTAATATTGGAGAATATTCTTCAATATTGGAGAATATTCTTTAATATTGAAGAATATTCTCCTTCAATATTGAAGAATATTCTCCAATATTATTATTCATTATTGGAGAATATTCTTCAATATTGAATAATATTCTTTATTATTCAATATTGAAGAATATTCTCCAATAATGAATAATAATATTGGAGAATATTCTTCAATATTGAAGAATATTCTCAAATATTGAATAATAATATTGCAGAATATTCTCCAATATTAAAGAAAATTCTCCAATATTGAAGAATATTCTTCAATATTGAAGAATAATATTGAAGAATATTCTTTAATATTGAAGAATATTCTTTAATATTGGAGAATATTCTTCAATATTGAAGAATATTCTCCAATAATGAAGAATAATATTGAAGAATGTTCTTCAATATTGGAGAATAATATTGAAGAATATTCTTCAATATTATTATTCAATATTGAAGAATATTCTTTAATATTGGAGAATATTCTTTAATATTGGAGAATATTCTTTAATATTGAAGAATATTCTTTAATATTGGAGAATATTCTTCAATATTGGAGAATATTCTTTAATATTGAAGAATATTCTTTAATATTGAAGAATATTCTTTAATATTGGAGAATATTCTTCAATATTGGAGAATATTCTTTAATATTGAAGAATATTCTTCAATATTGGAGAATATTCTTCAATATTGAAGAATATTCTTCAATATTGGAGAATATTCTTTAATATTGGAGAATATTCTTTAATATTGGAGAATATTCTTCAATATTGAAGAATATTCTTTAATATTGGAGAATATTCTTCAATATTGGAGAATATTCTTCAATATTGAAGGAGAATATTCTTCAATATTGAAGAATATTCTCCAATATTGAAGAATATTCTCCAATATTAGAGAATATTCTTCAATATTGAAGAATATTCTCCTTCAATATTGAAGAATATTCTCCAATATTGAAGAATATTCTCCAATATTAAAGAATATTCTTCAATATTAAAGAATATTCTTCAATATTAAAGAATATTCTCCAATATTAAAGAATATTCTCCAATATTGAAGAATATTCTTCAATATTGAAGAATATTCTTTAATATTGAAGAATATTCTTCAATATTGAAGAATATTCTTCAATATTGAAGAATATTCTTCAATATTATTCTTCAATATTGGAGAATATTCTTTAATATTGGAGAATATTCTTTAATATTGGAGAATATTCTTTAATATTGAAGAATATTCTTTAATATTGAAGATTATTCTTCAATATTAAAGAATATTCTTCAATATTAAAGAATATTCTCCAATATTAAAGAATATTCTCCAATATTAAAGAATATTCTTCAATATTGAAGAATATTCTTTAATATTGAAGAATATTCTTCAATATTGGAGAATATTCTTCAATATTGAAGAATATTCTTCAATATTGAATAATAAAGAATATTATTCAATATTGAAGAATATTCTTCAATATTATTATTATTGAAGAATAATATTGAAGAATATTCTCCAATATTGAAGATTATTCTTCAATATTGAAGAATATTCTTCAATATTGAAGAATATTCTTCAATATTGAAGAATATTCTTCAATATTTAAGAATATTCTTCAATATTGAAGAATAATATTCTTCAATATTAATATTATTGAAGAATAATATTGAAGAATATTCTTCAATATTTAAGAATATTCTTCAATATTAATATTATTGAAGAATAATATTGAAGAATATTCTTCAATATTGAAGAATATTCTTTAATATTGAAGAATATTCTTTAATATTGGAGAATATTCTTCAATATTGAAGAATATTCTCCAATATTGAAGAATATTCTTCAATATTAAAGAATATTCTCCAATATTGAAGAATAATATTGAAGAATATTCTTCAATATTGAAGAATATTCTTTAATATTGAAGAATATTCTTTAATATTGGAGAATATTCTTCAATATTGAAGAATATTCTCCAATATTAAAGAATATTCTTCAATATTAAAGAATATTCTCCAATATTGAAGAATAATATTGAAGAATATTCTTCAATATTGGAGAATATTCTTTAATATTGAAGAATATTCTTTAATATTGGAGAATATTCTTCAATATTGAAGAATATTCTTCAATATTGACGATTATTCTTCATAACTCAGTATACCTAAATATTCTTCATTATTATTCCTCCAAACTATATTTCTTATTACTATGAAAATGAAATTAAGAGTATTATTCAATGTTTAATATTAAAATAGTGTTGAAAATGATTTTTTGTCTATCATATTTAATGTTTATTATTAGAGTTTACAAATGGAGGTATCTTTTTCGGAAAACAACCTCAGAAACGTCTTCAATGATAGTTTTGTGGAAAATGAAAACCATTCAATTTCCATCAAACCACGTTTATATATAATACACTATACATACGTACATATCACCGGTAACTAAGACAACACAACAGGTTGTTAACAAAAATATACACAAAACCTTCAATTCAATTGTATTTATTATTCTCTCAATAAACGTATCTCAAAGGAATACAGTAGTTTAGGGTATTTCTACTCCCCCTCTACTTGCACAACCTCAAGGGGGGTGGGGGTGGCGCCGCACACATTCAGTGACTACAAATACACAATACAACAATCCTGTTTAATATAGTAGGCACAGCATATAAATGTTAAACTCTTGCCCCACATTTCTTCTAGCTCCGAGGTACAGTGTATCATAATGATATCACACATCAAAACAATTTGAACTGGTACACTACTTATTGATAACTATACAAACTTACATACTGTTGGGTCAAGTTATTTATTAACCTTCAAGTATGTTATTTCAGACAATTTCACTAAATAATAGTCAACTACTCACTAGTACCTTAGGAAATTTCTACCCCTTCAAGCCGCACAATTTCACTCAGTACAAATACAACAATCCAATTTAACAATTCACGTTAATATACTCTTACATACTACTATATTAGTGTACATCAACCACACTCAATTTAAACACATTAACGCTTAAACATAATATTCTCCTCGAACCTACCCCTTAAGGGTACTGCTGAAATTAGTTTCTAAGACGAGGGGGACATTTCCGCAAGCTAACTCGGCAATTGTCATTAATGGATAAAGCAAGGCTGATACCCTGTGGGGAGAACTCTGACACGGAACACTGCCACAGGGCAAAGGAGTGACTAGAGGGGAAAGGAAGAGAAAACCATCTTCCAGGAAACTAGTCGCTAGCGAACTAAGGTAACTACCAACCAGACCACAACTTTACCGGGAAAAACACACAAAAAAAACAAAATTCAATAAAGGTTGGTGGGGGGGGGGGGGGGGGGGAGGAACAGTTACCGTATCTGAGTCAAGGCCACAAGTTATTCCAGGGGGAAGGATCTAGCAAGCAATAATTCATTTCCAACTATTCCAATAAATTAATAATATAAAACAACCAAACAATGATTTTTATGACCACTATGTATATATTATCAAATCAATATACAAATCAAACAATATTTCAAATATAATAAACACGTCTTAACGCCCAACATGCTTGCGTCCGGATTGACAAATTATAAGGATGGTAACTGAGTCCGTTACAGTGATCTCCAGTGTATGTTGCCCTCCGAAACATGTTACAGCTCAATAGTAACCCTAACAAACTGCCTTAAGAGCCGTGAATCAGTTTAGTGTCAATGAGCATCTGCGACCACCAGTAACACAGCTTTAAGATCTCGGGATCTAAAGTGAAATGGACACCAGGAACGCTACGGATCCGTATTTGTAACACGTATCCATAAAGCCGACGCCTGCAAGGCCGCATATTTATATGACCATTATCAATATAATACCTGAATAACATCGCCGGCTTAACTATCACACTAACAACGTTGGCTGCAGAGCACGCTTACAACAAACTACGTTTCATTTCCTTCACGCACCCTATGTATCCAAAACATTGACATCCTACCATAGCATACCTTTCCTATCAATATACATCTTCTACACTACATCTTCCATATTTTTACTATATTTCCTTCTTTTTATGCTATTTCGGTATATATAGTTTTACTTTCACCTATGTATTTATGCTTTTATATATATCTATACCTATCATATATAAACACATTGTCAAAGTTACTATATTTACACTACTATTAACATATAACCTACGTCCATATATTTCTCCTAAAATCATTCCTCCATATTAATCTCTTTCACTACCTGTCATAATTACATTTCAAAACTATAATACACATTTACATCAGTTCAATCTCATCATTGGCAATTTACACACACACCTTTAAAACATTAACTTTTCAACATCAATTTCCTATAATCAACTATCATTTCTGCCTTTCATTACAAATTATTTTAACATTCTATAAAATTCCTAATTTCACATTGATTTTACTTTATATACATTACCATACATTCCTCTTACATGATCATTTTCTATTCTACATATCCTCAATCTACATTTTCACACTATCAACTCAACCCCTGCTGCTTAAATACCACACAAACGGCTCAAACACTTCATCCTGGACGTAATGTCAACAAAACTCACATGACATCAAACATACAAACTCAACATAATAAAATACAAACAACACAACTCTACACTAATCAAACAACCTCCATAACAATAACCAACGTAAAAACAACAATTAACACCCACAACATCCATCTCGACTTTCACACTCACACATAATGCCTAAAAACAACCCCCCACATAGGCAATCTCCATACACAGCAAAAACTGCTACTTTTTCTTCTCAGTACCTAAAACATTCCTCTCTTTACAACTTTCATAATTACGTCATTTAAACACTGTTCTTAATCACTTATTATTATTTTACTTTACATTCAATTATAACCATCAAACAATTCATTCATTTTATAATGTATACATTTACGTCATTTAATACACTAATTATTAACTCCCACAACATATTTACTATACACCTTCCATAACATTCTCTTCACACATTTTCAACAACTTCACCCAACATTTCTTTCAAAACAAACATTGTGCACACTCTTTCAACATATAATACTTAACTTCATTAAACAGTCTACTAAATATTATACCAAAATATCACTACATTATCATCTCTCCTTAACACTTTCCCCTTACACGTAACAAATGATATTTAAACAACAGTTTCGATTCCAATCCATCTTCATTACTCGATTATTTTTGGTCACCATCAAACATTCTCTATTGTCCCTTCTTCGTATCTTTGCAATTATATACGCCTTTCTCTTCATATGCGTCGCATCATCCTTGTCTTCAACAATATTATTTCTTGCACATCACACTCTCCTTCAGTTCGACGTCACACTCCGCTGGCCTGCGGTCCCTCTACCAATCAACCACCATTATTACCATCTTCTCGCAAATCTAGAACATAATATGGGTATAGATTATTATTACACTTACCACTAACTTTCTATCTTACCATACTAACACACCCCCCCCCCCAAACATTTAAATTAACTATTCCCATTTATTAATATACCATTCTTCAACCTATATACTATAATACATCACTTATCATTCATATCTATTCACTATACAATTCTTTATAACATTTAGAAATCATAACACTTTTTAGTATTTTACTTTTAAAGAGAACATTCTCATTCAACATATATTTTATTATTTACCTATCGTTTCTATCACTTATATTCCCTACAATGCATATTTCATTTACTTATCACCACTACCTACAACTATGTATTCATTAATCATCTACTTCAACTACTTACTAATCATTCACCACACATCTACTGTCCTCTATGATCACACTAACGACCCGCCTTCTACGGCACTTCACCCACCCCTCAATTTCTGTCTATTTCATTTTTATATACTATTAACAATTACATTCCCACACAACATTCATTCTATATCAACGACTCTGCACTACAACAAACTCAATACATCATTCTTTGGTACCTTCTATGCAAGAAACTGCAACTTCTACATTCAACACTTGCACCTCTCTCCCTTAACTACCTACAAACGATGTTATCCACGTCTAAGCTACTCAAGCCTTTCACCTGCCGATTTTCATTATACCATTATTAACATTCATATACTACACATTTCCATTATCAACATTAGAACTACTAATACACAAACACTCTTCGAAAACTAGACGGTCCCCAACACCACTATCAACAATTTTCAACACGCCCAAACTCTCACCCTATCGACAATTATTCACTACTCTGAACTTTCCAAAAACACACATTTTTGCCCTAAATGAAACCATACAACCCTAACGATTTTACGAAACTATCATTTCTGTACATTTTACACACCTTAATGACTCGCATTTTAACGCTACTTGCTTTTCATTAAAACCACTCGACATGACCAATAACACCACTGTAGTAGTGCTCCAACTGCCAATTTTATTTCACCACAATATCAACATAACACCATCCAACAACAAATCCCTTATTCCACAACCCACACAATTATTCCATGCCCCAAATCTACTCCATCATTGAACAATGTTTCACTTAACCTATTTCCAACTCAATCACGTCAAACACTGCCTATCGTCATAAAGTCAATTTCATTAACTACAACTCTACAGTGACTGCCGCTTCAATATACACGACTCCCTTAAGCCAGGTACACTTGCCTTTCTGGCTACGTTAGTAATCATAAACTACTTAATTTAACACCTATGTAACGTACGCTTCAACACTAACTCCTTCAACTATGAGCTTTTCGCGCTCTTTACATGCGCTCTTAACATTACGACTCATCCCCTATTTTCAGTTTCACAGTAACTTTATTAATCCCTACTTTGTCTTATTGCAACAATTTCTCACTCAAACATGACTCACTAAATGACATGTTCTATTATTAAACCATTTCCTAACTGTGTCAACGATCACGTTATATCAACAAAAATACAACACTAAAACACCATCTATTTCAACTTCACTAATACATTTCTCACAATATAAACTCATTTCCGGTCACATTTAACTTACCCTAACTACTCTCCGCCGCCTCAACGTGAAAATCAAACCCAAAACAACATATTTCACTCACATTTACTATGTAGTAAACGGCAAATACCTTAAACCTATCAACACAACAAGTCACCCAAACACCTCACACACTACCAAGTCTTGACGATCACTGAACTGCCACCGTCTCCCTCTGGTCATCCACACAGCCCAGGGGTCATGACAATAGGCACGATATTACCTCCAACAAGGCAAAACTTTATGCTACAAATACCATTCATTCAATCATCCCTATACCATAACTTTAATGACAACGTCTACTTTGTTTCAGTAAACTATTTTATTGTAACTGCTCATTTCAATTCACATTTTTAAAATCTTACATCAAACCTGCATATGCAACGGCTTTTGGACCTCTTACACCATCAGAGGGGGGGAACCCACACCTAATATTTACTATGGTTCTCAACATTTCACTTTACATGATACAACTTAACCAAGCTACCATTCAAATATTACCAGCCGTAACTACGTTTTTAATAACTACTTGCCTTAACATTTTGTTCTATCATGTCAAACTCAAGTAGCACATCTACCTCAACCCGCACATCTCCCACCAGCGTCTGCTCGGCTCCCACCGGTCGGACTCAAATCAGTCAAACACTGGTCCCATCACAACGTTTTTCTCCTCCACATTCTACTCATTTCACGAAACCCGTCACCTTAAAACAATTGCCACATTCAATAATAACCATGCAATTTCTAAAAGACATTTCACTACATACTTCATATTTATATTTTAGTACTCATTATGGGTCACGACTAAAATATCGACGTTTATATATACCTTACCTTGAGGTCCTTCCGGCCCTTAGCGTTCCCCCGGCCCGCTCGTCCACCAAGCCTTCTGGTTGCCGGACTCGTCAACCACGCTCTTGGACGCGGCTCCTCGCAGCCTGACCTATCAGTCACAGCCTGCTTCATCAGGTATCCTTGCCACGTGCTTATCCAATTCTCTCTTCAACACAGTCAAGGCTCGTCCACTTATGCATCCAACAGGCTATATACGCCACCTGTAATATATTTTTTACCTTTAAAGTACCAAAGTGCCCATTCCATGATTGCCGGGAGGGGGGGGGGGGGGGGGGGGGGGGGGAATTGCTGTTGGCTATCCAACCGCACTATCAACACATTTTAAAGACACGGCCCGCGCGATTTCTAACCCCAAACACTATCGACACTTATTCACTAGACTTAAGCACTTTCAAGAACCAACTGCATCCTCAAGCAAAAATAATTTGTCTACATCAAAAAATGCTAAATGACACTTTAAGGCTATAGTGTTTTCAATTAAAACACTCGCGATGATACCCGATATGGGCTGTAGTAGTGGTAAAACTGCCAATGGGGTATTTAACCACCCGCCAACTCCGCTATTCAAAAACAACAAGACACTTATCTATTCCATGCCGCAAATCTACTCCCTTTGTCTTAAAAAGAAATGTAACATCTAATTGCGACTAAATACCCTACACCACGGCCTATCCTCATCACGTACATTTTCTTACATTGTACTTATACAGTGGGTCACGATTAAATATACACTACTGCCTTACTGTTGGCACTAGGGCAAGTATAGCGTAAGTCGTAAAGTAGTTAATAAACTATTATGTCAGGTACGATTCAACACTTAAAGGACGTTATGAGCCTTTAAAATTCTTTATATGCCATCTTATATTGCCTACTCATCCTGTCTATTCAATTGACCGTTTACGAGTCTTATTACTCAATACTTTGTTATTGTACCCACTTCTCCCTGCAACATGGAACACTCGCTAAATATTTACAGCTTAACCATTTTAACCTCATCGTTGATACAACTTTTCCTTTTTAAACAAACGGACGCTTTCAATTTATAATTCATTATCATTTCACAAACTCAACATTAACCCCTGCCAGACTACCTTCCTCTCAACTTCAACAGTATTCAATTTCACTATCATAACTACTCTCGGCCCCCTAATACGATATTCAAACCAGACATTAACACTCCTTTACTCTAGTAACGTTACCGAACTTACAACCTATCCCCACCCACCTATCTACGACAATTACACCAAACACGATTCACACACTTACTGCAAACTCTTCACTAACACTTAAGTTGACGCGTCTCGCTGTGCTCTTCCACAGCCAAGGGGTCCCACAAATCTATCCGGTATTACCTGCAACAAGCCAACAGTTATTGCATCCTACCAATAGAAATCATGCAATCATCCGTATACCATACCTTTCAAACTTCTTACCATAAACTATTTTCTCGGATGTACCTCATTTCAAATGCAACTCTTCAACCCATCTAACCTCAATAGTCAACTGGTGTGACAGCTCTTATCTGTGGGTTGCCGCCCCCCGCGCCAGATACTATTAACCACTTCAATCTCATTACATACAAAACTATGTGCTCCTCCAATAACTAAGTACGGTTTCGTAATAAAATATTACAATGCCTAACAAAATAACTAATAAACAACTACTTGCCTTACCACATATGATCCAGCTATCAGTAGCACATCTTCCTAACCAAACCATCTGCCACCAGCTTCTGCTCGGCTGCCAGAGGTCTCACGTAAATCATCGCTCCACCACTGCTCCCATCACAACGTTAGTCTCCAAGATTCATACATCACCACTAGGCAAATTTCATGCGAGGCATCATATTACCACCATTACCTCATTCACTAACAATACACCTGAAAATAATTTTCATTCAGTATGTAATTAACATTTAATATTTCAGGACTAAAATATCTGCGTATACTCCCTCAAGAGGGTATATACGGCAGATTTTAATGTTTTTGGACCCTATGTATTCGCGTTTTGACGGTGTACAAATTCGGTGTAAGCTAGGGGTGTGTCAGCCCTAGCGACCCCAAAAGGGTAACGGGGTACCAGCTCAGAGTAACAACACGCCCTAACACTAACTTGTACACCAGTACTTTGCAAATACCAGGGTCAAAATAACGTTCCGTTGCTCCTCGCCGCGCAGGTCGACTCAACAGCCAATCACGTTCCGATTTTTCACTTGACGTCACATTCTCGCACGCTGTACTCTCATTGGTCGGCTCCTCCTAATTGCATACTCCAGTAATTCATCCACATTATTTACTGACACTTAAATATGTATACCCATTGTATGAGAAACATACATATACCTAATGTATGTGAAACAATCTTTTACATTACATTCACAATTGATGACTTTCCATTAATTATTACTAAATAAGTACTATTATAATTATTAAATATTAACAATACTTATTCAAGCTGTAAGTACAGAACAACACAGTACATTATAGCACATTAAACTTAACTAGCCTAATATACATTGCACTACTATACATTGTACTAGTCTCCAGTACACTACTATACATTACAGTACACTAACATACGATGCGCAACAGCAAAGGGCTCAGTACTCTACAGTACAATAGACAACAGTACAGTACCGTATACTACACTACACTACAGTCAAGTGCAGTACAGTACACTACAAGCTACAGTACCATAAACTACACTACACTAGAGTAAAGGGTACAGCACCTTACCGACCAATAACGTACAGTACACTCAAGAGTACAGTACATTCTTTTCTGGTACAGGGTACACTACACTTAAATATAATACACTACAGTACTGTACACTACGATATACTACTGTACACGATACATTACAGTGCACTCAAGTGCAATACAGTTCACTACAATACACTACACTATAATACTGTACAGAACACCTCACTACAGGGTACACTACAATACACTACAGTACAATACAATATACTCAACTAACGTAAACTACACTACATTACAGTATAACTTTTTTACCTACACTACAGTGCACGGCACACTACAGGCTACAGTCAAATACAGTACACTATACTACACTACTCTCCTGAACAATCCAGTACACTACACTACATTATTGCATAGTATATATGTATTCTTCAATATTGAAGAATGTTCTCCAATATTAAAGAATATTCTTCAATATTATTCTTCAATATTGGAGAATATTCTTCAATATTGGAGAATATTCTTCAATATTGAAGAATATTCTTTAATATTGGAGAATATTCTTCAATATTGAAGAATATTGTTCAATATTGGAGAATATTCTTAATAGTTTAGAATATTCTTCAATATTGAAGAATATTCTTCAATATTGAAGAATAATATTGAAGAATATTCTTCAATATTGAAGAATAATATTGAAGAATATTCTTCAATATTATTATTCAATATTGAAGAATATTCTTCAATATTGAAGAATATTCTTCAATATTGAAGATTATTCTTTAATAATGGAGAATATTCTTCAATATTGAAGAACTTTCTTCAATATTATTATTCAATATTGGAGAATATTCTTCAATATTGAAGAATATTCTCCAATATTATTATTCAATATTGGAGAATATTCTCCAATATTGAAGAATATTCTTCAATATTGAAGATTATTCTTCAATATTGAAGAATATTCTTCAATATTGAAGAATATTCTTCAATATTGAAGAATATTCTTCAAAATTAAAGAATATTCTTCAATATTGAAGAATATTCTTTAATATTGAAGAATATTCTTCAATATTATTCTTCAATATTGAAGAATATTCTTCAATATTATTCTTCAATATTGAAGAATATTCTTCAAAATTAAAGAATATTCTTCAATATTCTTGAATATTGAAGAATATTCTTCAATATTGAAGAATAATATTTAAGAATATTCTTCAATATTATTCTTCAATATTGAAGAATATTCTTCAATATTGAAGAATATTATTCTTCAATATTGAAAAATATTATTCTTCAATATTGAAGAATATTATTCTTCAATATTGAAGAATATTCTTCAATATTATTCTTCAATATTGAAGAATATTCTTCAATATTATTCTTCAATATTGAAGAATATTCTTCAATATTATTCTTCAATATTGAAGAATATTCTTCAATATTGAAGAATAATATTGAAGAATATTCTTCAATATTGAAGAATAATATTGAAGAATATTCTTCAATATTCAAGAATATTGAAGAATATTCTTTAATTGTGAAGAATATTCTTCAATATTGAAGAATAATATTGAAGAATATTCTTCAATATTGAAGAATATTCTTTAATTTTGAAGAATATTCTTCAATATTGAAGAATATTCTTCAATATTGAAGAATATTCTTCAATATTGAAGAATAATATTTAAGAATATTCTTCAATATTGAAGAATAATATTCTTCAATATTGAAGAATATTCTTCAATATTGAAGAATAATATTTAAGAATATTCTTCAATATTGAAGAATAATATTTAAGAATATTCTTCAATATTGAAGATTATTCTTCAATATTATTCTTCAATATTGAAGAATATTCTTCAATATTGAAGAATATTATTCTTCAATATTGAAGAATATTATTCTTCAATATTGAAGAATATTCTTCAATATTATTCTTCAATATTGAAGAATATTCTTCAATATTATTCTTCAATATTGAAGAATATTCTCCAATATTATTATTCAATATTGGAGAATATTCTTCAATATTGGAGAATATTCTTTAATATTGGAGAATATTCTTCAATATTGAAGAATATTCTTTAATAATGGAGAATATTCTTCAATATTGAAGAATATTCTCCAATATTGAATAATAATATTGGAGAATATTCTTCAATATTGAAGAATATTCTCCAATATTGAATAATAATATTGGAGAATATTCTTCAATATTAGAGAATATTCTTCAATATTGAAGAATATTCTCCAATATTGAAGAATATTCTTCAATATTGAAGAATATTCTCCAATATTGAAGAATATTCTTCAATATTGAAGAATATTCTCCAATATTAAAGAAAATTCTCCAATATTGAAGAATATTCTTCAATATTGAAGAATATTCTTCAATATTATTCTTCAATATTGAAGAATATTCTTCAATATTGAAGAATATTCTTCAATATTATTCTTCAATATTGAAGAATATTCTTCAATATTATTCTTCAATAATAATAATATTGAAGAATATTCTTCAATATTATTCTTCAATATTGAAGAATAATATTGAAGATTATTCTTCAATATTATTATTATTGAAGAATAATATTGAAGAATATTCTTCAATATTGAAGAATATTCTTCAATATTAAAGAATATTCTTCAATATTATTCTTCAATATTGAAGAATATTCTTCAATATTGAAGAATATTCTTCAATATTATTCTTCAATATTGAAGAATATTCTTCAATATTATTCTTCAATATTGAAGAATATTCTTCAATATTGAAGAAGATTCTTCAATATTGAAGAATAATATTGAAGAATATTCTTCAATATTGAAGAATATTCTTCAATATTGAAGAATATTCTTCAATATTATTCTTCAATAATAATAATATTGAAGAATATTCTTCAATATTGAAGAATAATATTGAAGAATATTCTTCAATATTGAAGAATAATATTCTTCAATATTGAAGAATAATATTGAAGAATATTCTTCAATATTGAAGAATAATATTGAAGAATATTCTTCAATATTGAAGAATAATATTGAAGAATAATCTTCAATATTGAAGAATAATATTGAAGAATATTCTTCAATATTGAAGAATATTCTTCAATATTATTCTTCAATATTGAAGAATATTCTTCAATATTGAAGAATATTCTTCAATATTGAAGAATATTATTCTTCAATATTGAAGAATATTCTTCAATATTATTCTTCAATATTGAAGAATATTCTTCAATATTATTATTATTGAAGAATAATATTGAAGAATATTCTTCAATATTGAAGAATATTCTTCAATATTATTCTTCAATATTGAAGAATCTTCTTCAATATTGAAGAATATTCTTCAATATTGAAGAATAATATTGAAGAATATTCTTCAATATTGAAGAATATTCTTCAATATTGAAGAATATTCTTCAATATTGAAGAATAATATTGAAGAATATTCTTCAATATTGAAGAATAATATTGAAGAATATTCTACAATATTGAAGAATAATATTGAAGAATATTCTTCAATATTGAAGAATAATATTCTTCAATATTGAAGAATATTCTTCAATATTGAAGAATAATATTGAAGAATATTCTTCAATATTGAAGAATAATATTGAAGAATATTCTTCAATATTGAAGAATATTTTTCAATATTATTCTTCAATATTGAAGAATATTCTTCAATATTATTCTTCAATATTGAAGAATATTCTTCAATATTATTCTTCAATATTGAAGAATATTCTTCAATATTGAAGAATATTATTCTTCAATATTGAAGAATATTCTTCAATATTATTATTATTGAAGAATAATATTGAAGAATATTCTTCAATATTGAAGAATATTCTTCAATATTGAAGAATATTCTTCAATATTATTCTTCAATATTGAAGAATCTTCTTCAATATTGAAGAATATTCTTCAATATTGAAGAATAATATTGAAGAATATTCTTCAATATTGAAGAATAATATTGAAGAATATTCTTCAATATTGAAGAATATTCTTCAATATTGAAGAATATTCTTCAATATTATTCTTCAATATTGAAGAATATTCTTCAATATTGAAGAATATTCTTCAATATTGAAGAATATTATTCTTCAATATTGAAGAATATTCTTAAATATTATTCTTCAATATTGAAGAATATTCTTCAATATTATTATTATTGAAGAATAATATTGAAGAATATTCTTCAATATTGAAGAATATTCTTCAATATTGAAGAATATTCTTCAATATTGAAGAATATTCTTCAATATTGAAGAATATTCTTCAATATTATTCTTCAATAATAATAATATTAAAGAATATTCTTCAATATTGAACAATAATATTGAAGAATATTCTTCAATATTGAAGAATATTCTTCAATATTGAAGAATATTCTTCAATATTATTCTTCAATAATAATAATATTGAAGAATATTCTTCAATATTGAAGAATATTCTTCAATATTGAAGAATATTCTTCAATATTGAAGAATATTCTTCAATATTATTCTTCAATAATAATAATATTGGAGAATATTCTTCAATATTGAAGAATATTCTCCAATATTGGAGAATATTCTTCAATATTATTCTTCAATATTGAAGAATAATATTGAAGAATATTCTTCAATATTGGAGAATATTCTCCAATATTGGAGAATATTCTTCAATATTGAAGAATATTCTCCAATATTGAATAATAATATTTGAGAATATTCTCCAATATTGAAGAATATTCTTCAATATTGAAGAATATTCTTCAATATTGGAGAATATTCTTCAATATTGAAGAATATTCTCCAATATTGAATAATAATATTTGAGAATATTCTCCAATATTGAAGAATATTCTTCAATATTGAAGAATATTCTTCAATATTGGAGAATATTCTTCAATATTGAAGAATATTCTCCAATATTGAAGAATATTCTTCAATATTGAAGAATATTCTCCAATATTGAAGAATATTCTTCAATATTCAAGAATATTCTTCAATATTGAAGAATATTCTCCAATATTGAAGAATATTCTTCAATATTAAAGAATATTCTCCAATATTAAAGAATATTCTCCAATATTGAATAATAATATTGGAGAATATTCTTCAATATTGAAGAATATTCTCCAATATTGGAGAATATTCTCCAATATTGAAGAATATTCTTCAATATTGAAGAATAATATTGAAGAATATTCTTCAATATTGAAGAATATTCTTCAATATTGAAGAATAATATTGAAGAATATTCTTCAATATTATTATTATTGAAGATTATTATTATTGAATAATATTGGAGAATATTCTTCAAAATTTAAGAATATTCTCCAATATTGAATAATAATATTTGAGAATATTCTCCAATATTGAAGAATATTCTTCAATATTGAAGAATATTCTTCAATATTGGAGAATATTCTTCAATATTGAAGAATATTCTCCAATATTGAACAATATTCTTCAATATTGAACAATATTCTTCAATATTGAAGAATATTCTCCAATATTGAAGAATATTCTTCAATATTGAAGAATATTCTTCAATATTGAAGAATATTCTCCAATATTGAATAATAATACTGGAGAATATTCTTCAATATTGAAGAATATTCTCCAATATTGAATAATAATATTGGAGAATATTCTCCAATATTGAAGAATATTCTTCAATATTGAAGAATATTCTCCAATATTAAAGAATATTTAATATTGGAGAATATTCTTCAATATTGAAGAATATTCTTTAATATTGAAGAATATTCTTTAATATTGAAGAATATTCTTCAATATTGGAGAATATTCTTTAATATTGGAGAATATTCTTCAATATTGAAGAATATTCTTTAATATTGGAGAATATTCTTCAATATTGGAGAATATTCTGCAATATTGAAGAATATTCTTCAATATTGAAGAATATTCTTCAATATTGAAGAGTATTCTTCAATATTGAAGATTAATATTGAAGAATATTCTTCAATATTGAAGAATATTCTTCAATATTAAAGAATATTCTTCAATATTGAAGAATATTCTTCAATATTATTCTTCAATATTGAAGAATATTCTTCAATATTATTATTATTGAAGAATAATATTGAAGAATATTCTTCAATATTATTCTTCAATATTGAAGAATCTTCTTCAATATTGAAGAATATTCTTCAATATTGAAGAATAATATTGAAGAATATTCTTCAATATTGAAGAATATTCTTCAATATTGAAGAATATTCTTCAATATTATTCTTCAATATTGAAGAATATTCTTCAATATTATTCTTCAATATTGAAGAATATTCTTCAATATTGAAGAATATTATTCTTCAATATTGAAGAATATTCTTAAATATTATTCTTCAATATTGAAGAATATTCTTCAATATTATTATTATTGAAGAATAATATTGAAGAATATTCTTCAATATTGAAGAATATTCTTCAATATTGAAGAATAATATTGAAGAATATTCTTCAATATTGAAGAATATTCTTCAATATTATTCTTCAATAATAATAATATTAAAGAATATTCTTCAATATTGAACAATAATATTGAAGAATATTCTTCAATATTGAAGAATATTCTTCAATATTGAAGAATAATATTGAAGAATATTCTTCAATATTGAAGAATATTCTTCAATATTGAAGAATATTCTTCAATATTATTCTTCAATAATAATAATATTGAAGAATATTCTTCAATATTGAAGAATATTCTTCAATATTGAAGAATATTCTTCAATATTGAAGAATATTCTTCAATATTATTCTTCAATAATAATAATATTGGAGAATATTCTTCAATATTGAAGAATATTCTCCAATATTGGAGAATATTCTCCAATATTGAAGAATATTCTTCAATATTGGAGAATATTCTCCAATATTGGAGAATATTCTTCAATATTGAAGAATATTCTCCAATATTGAATAATAATATTGGAGAATATTCTTCAATATTAGAGAATATTCTTCAATATTGAAGAATATTCTTCAATATTGAAGAATATTCTTCAATATTATTCTTCAATAATAATAATATTGAAGAATATTCTTCAATATTGAAGAATAATATTGAAGAATATTCTTCAATATTGGAGAATATTCTCCAATATTGGAGAATATTCTTCAATATTGAAGAATATTCTTCAATATTAAAGAATATTCTCCAATATTGAACAATATTCTTCAATTTTGAAGAATATTCTCCAATATTGAAGAATATTCTTCAATAGAATATTCTTCAATAGAATATTCTTCAATACTATAGAATATTCTTCAATACTGAAGAATATTCTCCAATATTGAAGAATATTCTTCAATATTCAAGAATATTCTTCAATATTGAAGAATATTCTCCAATATTGAAGAATATTCTTCAATATTGAAGAATATTCTTCAATATTGAAGAATATTCTTCAATATTATTCTTCAATATTGAAGAATATTCTTCAATATTGAAGAATATTCTTCAATATTGAAGATTATTCTTCAATATTATTCTTCAATATTGAAGAATATTCTTCAATATTGGAGAATATTCTTCAATATTGAAGAATAATATTGAAGAATATTCTTCAATATTATTATTATTGAAGATTATTATTATTGAATAATATTGGAGAATATTCTTCAATATTTAAGAATATTCTCCAATATTGAATAATAATATTTGAGAATATTCTCCAATATTGAAGAATATTCTTCAATATTGAAGAATATTCTTCAATATTGGAGAATATTCTTCAATATTGAAGAATATTCTCCAATATTGAACAATATTCTTCAATATTGAAGAATATTCTCCAATATTGAAGAATATTCTTCAATATTGAAGAATATTCTTCAATATTGAAGAATATTCTCCAATATTGAAGAATATTCTTCAATATTGAAGAATATTCTTCAATATTGAAGAATATTCTCCAATATTGAATAATAATACTGGAGAATATTCTTCAATATTGAAGAATATTCTCCAATATTAAAGAATATTTAATATTGGAGAATATTCTTCAATATTGAAGAATATTCTTTAATATTGAAGAATATTCTTTAATATTGAAGAATATTCTTCAATATTGGAGAATATTCTTTAATATTGGAGAATATTCTTCAATATTGAAGAATATTCTTTAATATTGGAGAATATTCTTCAATATTGGAGAATATTCTGCAATATTGGAGAATATTCTTCAATATTGAAGAATATTCTTCAATATTGAAGAATAATATTGAAGAATATTCTTCAATATTGAAGAATAATATTCTTCAATATTGAAGAATATTCTTCAATATTGAAGAATATTCTTCAATATTATTATTATTGAAGAATAATATTGAAGAATATTCTTCAATATTGAAGAATATTCTTCAATATTGAAGAATATTCTTCAATATATTGAAGAATATTCTTCAATATTATTCTTCAATATTGAAGAATATTCTTCAATATTGAAGAATATTCTTCAATATTGAAGAATATTCTTCAATATTGAAGATTAATATTGAAGAATATTCTTCAATATTATTCTTCAATATTGAAGAATAATATTGAATAATATTCTTCAATATTGAAGAATAATATTGAAGAATATTCTTCAATATTATTATTCTTCAATATTGAAGAATATTCTTCAATATTATTATTCTTCAATATTGAAGAATATTCTTCAATATTATTCTTCAATATTGAAGAATATTCTTCAATATTGAAGAATATTCTTCAATATTGAAAAATAATATTGAAGAATATTCTTCAATATTGAAGAATAATATTGAAGAATATTCTTCAATATTGAAGAATAATATTGAAGAATATTCTTCAATATTATTATTCTTCAATATTAAAGAATATTCTTCAATATTATTCTTCAATATTGAAGAATATTCTTCAATATTGAAGAATATTCTTCAATATTGAAGAATATTCTTCAATATTATTCTTCAATATTGAAGAATATTCTTCAATATTATTCTTCAATATTGAAGAATATTCTTCAATATTGAAGAATAATATTGAAGAATATTCTTCAATATTGAAGAATAATATTGAAGAATATTCTTCAATATTGAAGAATAATATTGAAGAATATTCTTCATTATTATTATTCTTCAATATTGAAGAATATTCTTCAATATTGAAGAATATTCTCCAATATTATTCTTCAATATTGAAGAATATTCTTCAATATTGAAGAATAATATTGAAGAATATTCTTCAATATTGAAGAATAATCTTCAATATTGAAGAATAATATTGAAGAATATTCTTCAATATTGAAGAATAATATTGGAGAATATTCTTCAATATTGAAGAATAATATTGAAGAATATTCTTATATATATAATATTGAAGAATATTCTTCAATATTGAAGAATATTCTCCAATATTGAATAATAATATTGGAGAATATTCTTCAATATTGAAGAATATTCTTCAATATTGAAGAATATTCTCCAATATTGAAGAATATTCTTCAATATTGAAGAATATTCTCCAATATTAAAGAATATTCTTCAATATTGAAGAATAATCTTCAATATTGAAGAATATTCTCCCATATTGAATAATAATATTGGAGAATATTCTTCAATATTGAAGAACTTTCTTGAAGAATATTCTTCAATATTGAAGAATATTCTCCAATATTGAAGAATATTCTTCAAGAAAGTTCTTCAATATTGAAGAATATTCTTCAATATTGAAGAATATTCTTCAATATTATATATATAAGAATATTCTTCAATATTATTCTTCAATATTGAAGAATATTCTCCAATATTATTCTTCAATATTGAAGAATATTCTTCATTATTATTATTCTTCAATATTGAAGAATATTCTTCAATATTGAAGAATATTCTCCAATATTATTCTTCAATATTGAAGAATATTCTTCAATATTGAAGAATAATATTGAAGAATATTCTTCAATATTGAAGAATAATCTTCAATATTGAAGAATAATATTGAAGAATATTCTTCAATATTGAAGAATAATATTGGAGAATATTCTTCAATATTGAAGAATAATATTGAAGAATATTCTTATATATATAATATTGAAGAATATTCTTCAATATTGAAGAATATTCTCCAATATTGAATAATAATATTGGAGAATATTCTTCAATATTGAAGAATATTCTTCAATATTGAAGAATATTCTCCAATATTGAAGAATATTCTTCAATATTGAAGAATATTCTCCAATATTAAAGAATATTCTTCAATACTGAAGAATATTCTCCAATATTAAAGAATATTCTTCAATACTGAAGAATATTCTTCAATAGAATATTCTTCAATACTGAAGAATATTCTTCAATAGAATATTCTTCAATACTGAAGAATATTCTTCAATACTATAGAATATTCTTCAATACTGAAGAATATTCTTCAATACTGAAGAATATTCTTCAATACTGAAGAATATTCTTCAATAGAATATTCTTCAATAGAATATTCTTCAATACTGAAGAATATTCTTCAATAGAATATTCTTCAATACTGAAGAATATTCTTCAATACTGAATAATATTCTTCAATAGAATATTCTTCAATACTATAGAATATTCTTCAATACTGAAGAATATTCTTCAATACTGAAGAATATTCTTCAATACTGAAGAATATTCTTCAGTACTGAAGAATATTCTTCAGTACTGAAGAATATTCTTCAGTACTGAAGAATATTCTTCAATACTGAAGAATATTCTTCAGTACTGAAGAATATTCTTCAGTACTGAAGAATATTCGTCAGTACTGAAGAATATTCTTCAGTACTGAAGAATATTCTTCAGTACTGAAGAATATTCTTCAGTACTGAAGAATATTCTTCAGTACTGAAGAATATTCTTCAGTACTGAACAATATTCTTCAGTACTAAAGAATATTCTTCAGTACTGAAGAATATTCTTCAGTACTGAAGAATATTCTTCAGTATTGAAGAATATTCTTCAGTATTGAAGAATATTCTTCAGTACTGAAGAATATTCTTCAGTACTGAAGAATATTCTTCAGTACTGAAGAATATTCTTCAGTACTGAAGAATATTCTTCAATACTGAAGAATATTCTTCAATACTGAAGAATATTCTTCAATACTGAAGAATATTCTTCAATACTGAAGAATATTCTTCAATAGAATATTCTTCAATACTGAAGAATATTCTTCAATACTGAAGAATATTCTTCAATACTGAAGAATATTCTTCAATACTGAAGAATATTCTTCAATACTGAAGAATATTCTTCAATAGAATATTCTTCAATAGAATATTCTTCAATACTGAAGAATATTCTTCAATAGAATATTCTTCAATACTGAAGAATATTCTTCAATAGAATATTCTTCAATACTGAAGAATATTCTTCAATAGAATATTCTTCAATACTATAGAATATTCTTCAATACTGAAGAATATTCTTCAATACTGAAGAATATTCTTCAATACTGAAGAATATTCTTCAATACTGAAGAATATTCTTCAATACTGAAGAATATTCTTCAATACTGAAGAATATTCTTCAATACTGAAGAATATTCTTCAATACTGAAGAATATTCTTCAATACTGAAGAATATTCTTCAATACTGAAGAATATTCTTCAGTACTGAAGAATATTCTTCAGTACTGAAGAATATTCTTCAGTACTGAAGAATATTCTTCAGTACTGAAGAATATTCTTCAGTACTGAAGAATATTCTTCAGTATTGAAGAATATTCTTCAGTATTGAAGAATATTCTTCAGTATTGAAGAATATTCTTCAGTATTGAAGAATATTCTTCAGTATTGAAGAATATTCTTCAGTATTGAAGAATATTCTTCAGTATTGAAGAATATTCTTCAGTATTGAAGAATATTCTTCAGTATTGAAGAATATTCTTCAGTATTGAAGAATATTCTTCAGTATTGAAGAATATTCTTCAGTATTGAAGAATATTCTTCAGTATTGAAGAATATTCTTCAGTATTGAAGAATATTCTTCAGTATTGAAGAATATTCTTCAGTATTGAAGAATATTCTTCAATACTGAAGAATATTCTTCAATACTGAAGAATATTCTTCAATACTGAAGAATATTCTTCAATACTGAAGAATATTCGTCAATACTGAAGAATATTCGTCAATACTGAAGAATATTCGTCAATATTGATGATTATTCGTCAATATTCTTTTTTATTAATATTTAATTTTTATTTCTATATTCATTTCATTATTATTAAAACATTGAATAGTAATGTTTTCCCCAACTATTTTGTAATATTAATGATTTTTCAATATATTATTTATACTTTACAAATGGCTCTTTCTTTTTCGACATACACTCTCACTAACGTCTTCAGGGATGGCTTTTCTATTTTCACACAACGTCCTATTTCCTTCAAACAAGGGTTATATAGAATTTACATACGTCTCATACATGACTACAAACAAGACAGAAGAGGTTGTTAAAAACAAATACACACAAAACAACCTTCAATTCAAGTATGTTTATTCAGACAATAATAATTACATATCAAGATGATAGAGTCATTTAGGGTACTTCCACTCACCTATACTTGCGGAACCTCAAGGAGCCACACAAATTCACTGACTGCAAATACACATTACAAGATTCATTTGTAATATAGTAAGCAAAGCATATAAATTTTACACTCTTGGGCCAAAATTCTTGTAGCTGCGATGTATACTGTCTATCATAATGATATCACACATCCATACAATTTGATGTGGGTACACTACTTATTGATAACTATACAAACTTAAATACCTTGACACTCGAAAGAACATTATGTATTAAAATTCAAGTATGTTCTTTGACAACAGTTCAAACAATATTATTCACTAAAACTAACGAGTACCTCAGGCTATTTCTACCAATTACCCAACAAATTCAATCCGTAAAATTACAACATTCCATTTTCACGTTAATACAGTACTATCTATGAGTATATTATTCTACATCAACGGCACTACATTTCAATCAATTAACGCTCAAAGATAATATTCTCACTACTTTCTTCCATGATTAATAATAACACTATCTCTTCCATGTCACTCACACTCCGGGAGATAACAGATCTTCTCACACACAGTCACTATTGTGCAAGTGACGAGACAGCAAACAGGTTACAAACCTCAAAGGTATTATTCATATCTATTTTCGATTGTGTTTTACTTTAACATTTGTTTCAACATTTGTCACTACACAACGTTCAACGCTAACACCACTTCAATTTTAATTTTCTCACCTTGGAACAAAACCTGCTCAGATTGCAGACTTATTTTTTGGATAATGCTAAATCATATTTTATTTGATTATATATTAATAACTAATTTTTTTTTTTATTATTTACTATATGTATTACCTATTTTATTCAGTAACAATATTTGCTCATTAACAGCAATGATAATGACTTATTCACTAGTGCATAACAAAGTATTATGCAATCATTAGTATGATTATTCATTATATTTATAAACTACATTTTAATTACAATTCATAACTACATCTATATGTAGTCAATTAAACTTGCATTAATTTATTTACACTAATTACAATTCATCCGATTATTTCTTAGCTATCTGCAGGCTTATCAATTTGGGGGTTCCGCCCGAGCACCGCAAACCACGCGCGGAAACCACAACCCAGAAGGGCGAACGCCTCGGCTGCCCGCTGGAACTAGGAATGTAGGTCGAACTCATGGGTCCAGTTGTTTGTCCTCGGGCTCCATCCCTTTCCATTCTTCATCAATGGTGTACCTCGTGCGCCTTCCGTAGTCGGTTCTGGAAGTATTAAGGCAGTAAGAGTGGGCAGAAACGGCCATGCACTATCAACGTCACAGCCAACGAACCTACCCCTTAAGGCTACTGCTGGAATTCGTTTCTAACAGGAGGGGGACATTTCCGAAACCGAACTGCCCAACTGTCATTAATGCATAAAGCCAGGCTGATACCCTCTGGAGAAGTCTGAAAAGGATCACTGGCACAGGGGAAAGGAAGAGAAAAAGATCTCCCACGAAACTAGTCTCTAGCTAAGTAAGGTAACTACCAACCCGAGCAGAACTTTACCGACAAAAATAGGTGGGGGGGGGGGGGGTCCACTTTCCGTATCGGCGTCAAGGCCACAAGTTAATCAACGGCCATCCATCTAGCAACCCATATTTATTTTTTAACTTTTAAATTTTAATATTATCAAACAACCAAACAATATATATTTATATGACCACTATGTATATATTATAAAATAATTCTATAAATATAACCTTATAACGAACACCTCTTAAGGCGCAACATGCTTCCGTCCACAGTGACAAATTATAACGAGGGTAACCCAGTCCGTTACACTGATCTCCACTATGTTGGCCTCCGAAACAATGTTACACCTCAATAGTTAACCTAAGAAACTGCCTTAACACGCGTCAATGAGTTTAGTCTCAGTGTCAATGACCATCTGCGACCAGCAGTAATCCAACAACTTAAACATCTCCCCATCTGAGGCAAAGTGACATGGACACCAGGAAGGCTAGCGATCCCTATTTGTAAAACGTCTCCATAAACCGCCGGCCGGGAAGCCCGCATATTTATACGACAAATATAAACATAATACCTGAATAACATCGCCACCTTAACTCATCACACGAAGAACGTTGGCTGCAGACCAGACCATGAACGCACTCACCTAAGACGCCAGTGGCTATAACTTTCATGGCTACATTGCCCACACAAACGTCTGGATAAACCAGCGGCCTGGGAACCACCAGTATCTTCCCGCCTACACCCAGCAGACAACACGTCGGATAACCAGCGGCCTGGGACGCCACACATGTCTGCATAAACCGGGAGCCTGCAGATTCTTTCGCCCTACACCGGCCAGACAAAACGACTAGAAACGTTTACTGGTACTGCTAAACGAAAATGGTACTCTCGACCTGTCAGTAATAACGTCATCACAAAGTCAACAATCACCACCTATCTCTAAAGCGGTAAGTAACATGACTTCCACTGAAACAATGCATGAGTACCAATACATTCCGAAAGGAACTAATCATAATATGAGTCCAAGATAAAATTAAAGCCAGAGCCATGAGGCCAAAATACAGCGTCTACGACATCCTACATGACTTACTTTAACTTGTAGGTGAAGCATAACTAATGTCAAACCACCAAAGAAACGTGCACCGTCACACTGCATACAATTATTTTTTATTTTCACGACATTTATGGAACATAAAATTCTATGAAAACTTAAAACGTACGGCCCGGAGGCCTGTGACACAGCAGCTACCCTAACCTACCTAACTTTACCTATTAACTTAAACGCGATAACCAATATTATCAACAAACATAACTGTAAACCAGTAATAACTAAATAAACCTCCAGCAAGACCCTGCATAATTTGCGGGAATACTTAGCTGATGTAACTAAACGTCAATGCAGGGCCAGTAAGCTTGAGGTAAAGGGGGGTGGGGGGGCCCTACTCCGCGCCTATCACACCCTACCTGAGTTAATTCATATTTGTAACTCGCCAACTACCACAACCTACGTTACTTCATCAATAACTAAATACAATAACCAACACTTTTAATAACTTAATAAAACATGCACGGGGGCAATGCATCAATTGTAATACATTCCAGAAAAACATATCCTACTTGCAAGCCCAAGGAAGGTAACAGCAATACACTTGGACCCGTGATGCGGGTCAAAGATAAATACATTACGGATACATATTTTGTCACCCATAACACATTTTAACAAACACAATATAACATTTCATATAGCCACCGTTTAGAGCAGGGTAAGTCAATTACAGTCAATGTTCTAACAATACATTCACGTCTCCTTTACAATTATATCTATTACCAATTTAGCTTAAGTTCTGTAACGTTCCCCATATATTAAAAACTTATTTGGTATTTCCTAGAATGCCAATCACATTTATATATACAAGAAGGTACATTGGCTTTGTTATAATACATAGCATGCTATTTACACTTCTAAGGCAATTAGTACGCGCAGCATTTCGGCCACATCCTTAATCTAAGATAATTTTAACTAGGTCAATTACACCGGATTTAATGCAATGATTGATACAAACAAAACGTGAGATTAGAAGGTACAGGTATATTAAACCACATTGGTATATTAAAGTTCCCATTCCATTGACACCTTCATTCGTCATTTATACTAACATTAATAGGCAACATACAGCAGTTTAAAACCCCATAACACAGCAATGATCACAATGGTCACTTTTTTCCATGGGGTACATTATTATAATATTGGGTAACTACATACAATGCTATTTTAAAGCAACAATGTAGAAAACAAGGAATATGCAATAACGTAACTTTTACTTTAAATATTTGGTACTTATCCTAAACCTATTATTCCTAATTAGGTACCTATTCTTCCTATTTACGTACCTCTTGGTGTAATCTCCCAACACAAATATTAGGAAATTAGGTACTTCTAGTTTCAATATTTACTTATGATTCCCTACAACTATATTCATTTATGATTCAACAATTACCTATTATTATTTCTCTACATCAACTATATATTTCCCCTTCCTGGACCGGACCACATATTTACTGCCCTCTGTAAGGACACGCCTTCTAGGCGACTCCCTCCTATTTATCTATTATATACATTCAACATTAATAACTATTCAAAACCCCCTGGATATCTAATAACCATCAAATTACACGCTCGACGATTCTGCACTATAAACATTTACAACAAATTGTCATTCGGTCGTACCTTCTATGGAACAGAAACTTGATCATTCAACAGCTGGAGGTTGTGTCCATACAGTAACTGCACACGATGGTATCCACGTCTAGGGTCCTCAAGCGTGTCACCTGCGAAACTATATTGTATTCAGGATTCTGAATATTCATATACGATAATCATTAATTTTCACCATTACTATCTCAAATACACGGCCATGCACTGTTCCAAAAACAACACAGCTTGGGAGGGAGGGGGGGGGGGGCCTCATGGTGCATGTCCCAAATCAAAATTGGCCCGAGTTATGAATCAAGCGCCAATCAACCTTCAAGACACTGTGGGGGGGGGGGGGGTTTATCAACTAAGCTTCATCTCTTAACAGGCCACACTCGCAGCTTCCAGATCTTTGTTTATTTCAACATCTATACATGAAAACCGCGTACCACTCATATATACACACACCGAAGCTTGCACACGTTATGGTCACCTCCAGCCATTTACTTTTATTATAAAATAAACTGTTCCGACTAGTAAGGCTCGGTCTCATGACGTCTAATGCTCAAAGTACACCACATGATTATTTCACGATTTATAATATATTTAGTACTACTTGCTATTTAACACTTTCGCGCTCTCGGCGCTCAAAAAAAAAACAATACCCCAGATGCTTTTGGCACTTCGCGCGCCTATGCGGTAAGACTGAAAAAGTGTACACTCTTTTTACTGTCCTGACAATAATTGAAGGCGCACGTATTTAAATTTGGTATCACTGTGTTCGCAATGAAATTGTCTATAAGAGCATACCTATAAAATGCCGCCCAAGCATAAGGGCTGTCAACACCAAATAAAAAACTATTCAGATCACTCGCCAAGAGCGCCAAACAGCAACAAAATGTTTCCACTCTCTTAATGGTTGCGAAGCCTACAGTTGTCCTACATCGCTAATTGTGGTATCATTGGAATCGCAATAAAATTCTCTACACGGACATATGCATATAAATATAGATTTAATGTCGTAGCACACCCAAAACAATGTGGGAAGTGGCCGAAGTGTTACCCGCGGCAGCATATCGGCGAAACTCGCTTTGAAAAGTGTATATTCAATTCACTGTCCTGACATTATTTGTCGATGTATGTATTTCATTTTTGTACCAATGTGCTCGCAATAGAATGTTCTATAAGAACATAAGTATTAAAGGTCACATAAGGATGCGTTCGACCGGCAACATATATAAAAACTACGTCGATTACACTCGTCGTGTCAATAATACAATTGTTTTACCACGATGATTCACTGCCACACCGTTTTCTTTTATAAGCTGTTCGGCTATTAGAAAAAACGGAAATTTCATGGCAAACATTTGTATACTATTCCCAAGTTGATCGGATAATAAATGGATTTTATACAAATATTTTTTCGATGGACTACAGGCGTCGTCTGTTATGCGGTGACGCATAAAAAACGGTGACGACTCATGGATAATCCTAAGCGCGAAAGTGTTAAGTTTTATCGACTACGTAACTAAATTCTTGGAGGAAGATGTGTTGAAATAAACATATCACACACCTGCAGGTCACAGCCTCTTCCATTACTCTGCAGTGTGGCGTTCCTTCCCCTCCACCAATGTTGCTTTCTTCACAAATAGATACATCACCATTGCTGTTTCGCCCAGCCCCCACCTCTCCACACGCTCATCTGCATGAAATATATTGAATAATATGCATCCATTTCACATTGACAACATTTCTTAAGGCCTACAACCATCTATGAATACTCTAGTCCAAACTCCTTACACAATTCTCTTCCCTGCGAAATCATTTCCTATAATATAATTCAACCTCTAACAATTTGTATATTACTTTCTGACATTTAACTCCCTTTAGATGAGGGAAAACTAGAATACATAGCCAAACATGTCTTGCACCTCGGACCAGTGCTAATTCTTTTCAATACCATCAAAGCGCAGCCATGACAATACCGTTCCCCACACTCAAAACACCATGTCGGGTATACCTACAATCAGAAGCTAAACAAGATATTTTCAATTATTCGGCCTCCGTGTTCCCGCATAATCATCCTCCCTTCCCCCAATAACCCTCTATGTTACACTTCTGGTTAGACAACCTTAACTGCCCAATAATAACCTACCAGTAGTAATTGGGGTACCTATATCACCACAGATTGCCTGATTATGTTCCAAGGAAAGGGCACTATGTTCCTAGTACACAATTCTCCATTAACACTACAAAATCAAGTCCACACCAAATACTTCCTGCTACACAATGATAACCAACAGATCGTGCACCAATACCTGAAGCTCAACCATAACTTAAAAAAGTCACTTTACATGTATTTTCAATTTTGCCTCAACATACACTACTGGTGGAGCGCACGCTATCCCGCTCACTACACAATTACACCAATATCAACAACATAACCACCACCTACACACTCCCACGTGTACCGTCGCCACCCACCTACACTAAACAAGACAAATACTGTCACGAGGCTCACATCTGGAGTTGAAATTAATCACCCATTGCTAGCAAGTCAACCGGAACCTTCACATCCCATACACGAATAAATGATATTGTTGACCTGTATTTTTTTTTACGAGCTCTTCCTCCTACGAAGGAGGTCGCGCTTATTGAATGCTGTTTATTTAACATTATAAACAAATTCACTTAATATTCTCGGTAACATTCAACATTTACTTATTGAAATGTTATCACCTATGTACGTCAAACCACTCTGCTAAATTTATGTCTACGGCCTTCGACGAGGACACGAACGCTACGTATTGTCAACGGTTCCCTCCCCTCATACCTAAAATTATGTACCCACGTAACCCGAACACTTTAAAGTGGGGGAGGGGGGGGGGGCCACAACAGCACTAAATTTGGATCAAAGACTACACTACCCACACCGAGAGCGGCCAAACACTATCCACCGACTTATTCACTACTCTTAATCACCAGTTACCGCAAGCAACACCACCATCCTCCTTCAAGACTAGGAATTTAGACTTTGAGCAACCTTTTACACCACTTAACGTTAAGTGGTGTAACTCATAGATTTTCATATTTAAAACATAACTGATGGGGGTCCTGATATGGCTGTAGTAATGACTGCTCAAAGTTCAATGGCCAAAATTACGCTCCAAACTACGCTATTCCTAATACAATATTACTATGCCTAACTATTTCCAAAGTGCCGGATAGGCCCATCATACCTTGGTAACTCAAATACCACAACTGGAACATCTGCCACCAGCTTCTGCTCGGCAGGATATGACTGGAATCACCGCTCCTTCAAGACTGCTGTGGGAAAATTAAATACAATGTTAAAATACAGTACCTAAACATTTATAAATAGATTTCAGTACCGATTATGGGTCAGTACTAAAAATGTCCCTGAATATATCCACCCCCCAACAGGGGGTATATACGACAGCTAAAAATAATAGATTTTTGCCCCTATGTGCGTTTTGACGGTGTACAGAGTGACAGTGTAACCTAGGGGTCTGTCACCAAAGCGAACCCCAAAGGGTAACGGGCTACCAGCTAAGAGTAACATCACGCCCTAACACTAACTTGTACACCTCTACTCGGCTAATTCTAGGGGCAAAATAACGTTCCGTTGCGCCTGAATGAGCAGGTGGACTCAATAGCCAATCACGTTTCTCATTTGCAGTTGACGTCACATACTCAATAGCCAATCACCTTTCTCATTTTCAGTTGACGTCACATACTCAATAGCCAATCACCTTTCTCATTTTCAGTTGACGTCACATTGTCGCAACCTGTACGGTCATTCGTCGCCTCGACGTAATTGGATACCCGAGTAGTTAATGAGATTTATTTTTGGAAAATGAAATATATACAATAAAATGTATACACAAACTATAAGAAACATACATGTACCAAATGAATGAGATTTTATTCAGTTTTATATAATTTACCTATTTTAAATTATCTGTTAGATTACGCACCTGCCAGAAACGCTGCGCGTACTAGCGGCTTTACAAGAGTGTAATTACTGTATTATGCTATGTATTCCCACAAACACAATGTACCTTCTTGTATATAATTAAATAATTAATTACATACATTTAATGTTTTACATTACACTCACAAATGATGATTTTCCAATACTTATTATTATATATATTATTATACTTTTTAAATAATAACATTAATTATTCAAGCTGTATGTACAGTACAACACAGTACAGCATAGTACAGTATCGTACAGTACAGTTCCGTACACTACGATGCACTACAGTATACTGTACTGTATACATTACAATACAGTACAGTACCGTACGATACACTACAGTCAAGGGCACATTACTGTACACTACAATATACAACAGTACACAACCGTACGGTACACTACACTACAATGTACAGTACCGTGCAGTTCAGGGGCCAGATTCACGAAAGCACTTACGAACGTGTACATCTTTCCTCAATCTTTGACGGCTTTGGTTACATTTATTAAACAGTTTACAAGCATGAAAACTTGCCAATCAACTGTTGTTATTGTTATAAACAGCCTCCTGCTGCTTCGGAGCTCATTAACTGTTTAACACTTGTAAACAAACACGCCAAAGATTGAGAAAACATGTACAGGTTCGTAAGTACTTGCGTAACTGCTTCGTGATTCTGACCCCAGGCCTCACCACTGGAGTGGGGGGGGGGGGGTAGTCGTCGCCACGTCTCGTGTTCCCACTAGTTCTTGGGCGCTGCGACGGGGTGCTGGTGCGGCCGCTCACCGGCGTCTTAGCTCGCGGCATGGCGGCGGCTGGGAGTAGGCCGATTCGCCGTGTAGATACTGTGGGGCTTGCTTTCTCAGCTCCTGTGGATTGCCCTCTCGTATTACTCGCGTTACTGGACGTTTTGGATGTGAAGGTCGCCGATCTTTTAGGCCGGGAGAAACTTACGTATATGCGTGTGGCGGTGAAATTTGCAACGTCAGCCAGCTACCTCAACAAAACAGGGAATAGTGAAGCAAAAGATTTTCGAGAATTAGTTGACGATTGCTTTCTTACGCAACACATTAAGGAACCAACGCGGGAAAATAATATTTTAGATTTAGTGTTAACTAACAGGGAAACAAAAATTAATTACTTCGAAATAGGGAGTGAGCTAGGGAACAGTGATCACAAAGTAATCAGATTTAGCATAGAATGGAATACACCTATAGGAAAAAATTATTTAAGTGCCAGATTTCCGAAAAACTGCTTTTAATAGCCTAAGAAACTTTTTGGGTCAAATAAATTGGAAAGTCTTGGGTATAGGGTGTGGGCCGGTCTTAGAGCGACACTTGAACCCAGCGATAGCTGACGTAAAACGGGATTTCGATGTGGATTTAATATATAACTTATTTAACAATATTCTAAACAAAGCACAGGAACGTAGTATACCATACAAATTGAATAGATCGAATACTAATGACCCAAAGTGGATAACAAATACTTGAAAGAACCTTATAGGTAACAAGAGACCTTGGTACAGAAGGATTAAGAATGGAGAAGTCAGTTTAGAACAGGAATTCATACAACTGGTTAGAAATGTTAAAAAAGAGATTAGGAAAGCAACAAGAAACTACGAAGTTCGCATAGCAGAGCAAGCAAAGTCAAATCATAAAGGCTTTTTCCAGTTATATCGAACTAAGACTACGGAAAGGATAGGTCCATTAAAATCTGAGACAGGTCAAATAACGGATAATAAGACGAGTCATATTTTTAACAAATATTTTATATGTATTTACTAAAAAACAACTTAACAATGTGCCTTCAGCCGAACAAGTCTATGTGGATGGGGATGAGGACAGGTTGACTAGTTAAGCAGTTACCAGGGAGGATGTAAGTAAACAATTAGACAAACTCAAACCAAACAAATCCCCAGGGCCGGATGAAGTGTTTGCCAGGGTGCTTAAAGAATGCAAAGAGGAGCTTTCCGAGCCACTGTCTAACATATTTAATAAATCAATAATCAGGCAGAGTGCCAGTCATGGAAGGTAGCTAATGTGGTACCAATTCTTAAAGGAGATTGATCACCCGCGTCAAACTATCGGCCAATCAGCCCAACGTCCATTGCTCCTGAACAAATAGCCTGGATGTGTCACAACGGAAAGGTTGATGTTATTCTGGAGAGATATAACAATTTTGCACCAAAATTGTAGTATTTTGTTGAATTATCTGCACGTGTCTTGCAAATTGTCTATACATTATACCTAGGTCATAAAAGTATTTGTGTGTACGTCTGATACCATACTACTTGTGAAGGAGGAAATGTATGTTTACCTCTCAGAATATTTGGTAATGTTTATTTGTGATGTGTGTCTATGTATATATTAACACGTACTGAATGGGGTGAGAATAGCTTCAGCTACCTCATCCCTTTGTGTGTATTTTACCTCAATAAACTTATTTCAATTTCAACGTCCATTCCTGGAAAGCTACCCGAATCGACAATTGCAAATACAAGTCGTCTTAGAGACAATTCTATAACCAATGTTCCAGCCATGTGTCAATATGTCATTCAAAAGGATCTGCTACCAGAAATTTTTGCCAAATATCCCGTTTGCTAACTGTAGGTAGTAACTAAGTCATTGTAACCGATCCTCCGCTGCCCACTGGATGGGGGACGGTGTGCAGGACAAACATATACATTTTGACACTAGCTCTCCACATATGTCACTTGCTTAATTTACAACCTGTACTTGAGGTCCATCTCGAACCCATTGTTGATGTGACGACTTATATGGAATTTTCGAACTAGCTCATCAAGATTGTAACTTGCTTAGCTAAATGAATTGTGGGGTTCAGTCCCTAAGCCCATTATGTGCCTCTGTAACCCTTTCCCACTACCGCCCACAAGATGGGTATGGGGTGCATAATAAATGAACTAAACTAACTTCATCTTGAAGAACATAAATGAATAAATGACTCGCAACATGGTTCTGCAAATGGCCGTTCATATATAACACATTTGCTATCCCTTCATTCCAACACAGTCGAGGCATTTGACAGTGGTAAGGATTGCGATGCTGTGCACCACGACTCTAGCAAAGCTTTTGATAAAGTGCCACATGAAAGACTGATCAAACAAAAAATAGAGGCTCATGGTATTGGGGGTGCTATATAAAGTTCGACCAGGGCATGTCAACTCCAAAACAGAGCTAGCATAAATGGCCTTAAGTCAGAGTGGCATAATGTTGTCAGTGGAGCGCCTCAAGGCTCTGTCCTGGGACCTCTATTGTTTACAACATGCATAAATGATTTAGACTCAGGTTCGAGCACCAACATCCGCAAATTTGCAGATGACACACAAATCGGTTGGGAAATTGACTCTGAAGAAGACTCGCTATCACTGCAGGTTGATCCAAATAGTTTCGAAATGATCAAAAGATTGGCAGATGCAGCCTAACGCAGACAAATGCAAAGTTCTGAGGCTAGGTAATGATGATAAGACTTACAAGATACGAGCCAGGTGGTGCTGAGATTGCCAAGTCAGACCGCGAAAGGGATCGGGAGCCATGATTAGTAAGATTTTAAAACAAAAGGACCAATGCATGAATGTTCACAATAAGGCAAACAGGACGCTCGGTTTCATTAATCCAAGTCCAAGTAACAAGACACCTGGTGTAGTTCTTCACAACTTTACATTTATCAGCATTAAACTGCATTTGCCAGTCCTTTGACCATTTCAAAACCCTATCTAGATAAACTACAAGTGATAGCGAGTCCTCCTCAAAAATAATTTCCCTACCAATATTCGTATCATCGGCAAAATTGCAAATGTTGCTACTCAAACCTGATTCTAAATCATTTATATATATTAACAACAGAGGTCCCAGGACAGAGCCCTGAGGTACTCCACTAACAACATTATCCCACTCTGACTTAGCCATGCCCTAATCCAGCTTAATATAGCACCCCCAATACCATGAGACTATCTTTTTATTCACTCGTGTGACACTGTATCAAAAGCTTTGCTAAAGTCAACGTACACAACATCGCAATCCTTACCACTATCAACTGCCTCAACTATGCTAGAATAAAAAGATAACAAATTTGTTAAACATGAACGCCCATTGATAAAACCATGTTGCGACTTAATTATTCGTTTATGTTTTTCAACATGAAGACGATTTTTATTTGCCATTATAAATTTGAGTAACTTTCCCACAATAGACGTTAGGCTAATTGGTCGATAGTTAGACGCAAGTGATCTATCTCCTTTCTTAAACACTGGTATCACATTAGCAACTTTCCAAAACTCTGGCACTCTGCCTGACTCTATTGATTTATTAAATATGGTTGCCAGTGGGTCACAAAGCTCCTCTTTGCATTCTTTAAGCGCACTCGCAAACACTTCATTCGTCCCTGGGGATTTCTTTGGTTTCAGTTTTACTATTTGTTTAAGAACATCCTCCCTGGTAACTGCTAAACTCGTCAACCTGTCCTCGTCCCCACCCACATAGACTTGTTCGCCTGAATGCATATTGTTAACTTCCTCTTTAGTAAATACAGATACAAAATATTTATTATAATTACTACTCATCTCTTCATAACTATCTCTTATTTGACCTGTCTCAGTTTTTAATGCACCTATCCTTTCCCTAGTCTTAGTACGATATAACTGAAAACACCCTTTAGGATTTGTCTTTGCTTCCCCTGCTATGCGAACTTCATAGTTTCTTTTTGCTTTCCTTATCTCTTTTTTAACATTTCTAACCAGTTGTACGAATTCCTGTTCTATAGGGACCTTCACATTTTTAATGCTTTTGTACCAAGCTCTCTTTTTACCTATAAGGTTCTTCAAATTCTTTGTTATCCACTTTGGGTCATTAGAATTCGATCTATTCAATTTGTATGGTATACTACGTTCCTGTGCTTTGTTTAGAATATTCTTAAATCAGTTCTATTTTGAATCCACATCGAAATCCCCATTTACGTCACCTATCGCTGGGTTCATGTCTCGCTCCAAGACCAACCCACACCCCATACCCAAGAGTTTCCAATCAATCGACACAAAACATTTCTTAGGCTATTAAAATCAGCTTTTCGAAAATCTGCCACTTGAACACATTTCTCCTACAGGTCTATTCCATTCTATGCTAAATCTGATAACTGTGATAACTGTTCCTAGCTCACTCCCTATTTCGATGTCATTAATTTGTGTTTCCCTGTTAGTTAACACTAAATCTAAAATATTATTTTCCCGTGTTGGTTCCGTAATGTGTTGCGTAAGAAAGCAATCGTCAATTCTAGGAAATCTTCTGCTTCACTATTCCGTCTTGTTCAACCAGTTTATTCCACTAAAATCAAAATCACCCATGACGTAAATACTGTTAAATCTAGATGCCTTAGATATTTCATCCCATAGATGCTTTGCTTCCATTCTGTCTAAATTTGGTGCCCTATATATAAATCCTATTATACTATTATTTGCTTTTTCGTATATTTCTATCAAAATACTTTGTGTGTGGGGCTCAGTTTTTGATTCCCTCTTGAGACTACATTTCAATTTGTCCCTAACATATATGCCTACTCCCCCTCCTCGTCTAATATATCTGTGTGAAATACTTTCAATCCATTTATTTGATATTCAGCTAATATTTCTCTATTTTCTACATTCATCCACGTTTCGGTAAGTGCAATAATATCTATTTTTTTCTGTGGCAGACAAGTGCATTTAATTCGTTATTTTTGTTTCTTAGACTTCTACTGTTAGTGTAATATACCCTAAGTGATTTTTTTATTTTGAGGCCTTCTCTTTCCATGATCATTTTCCCAATTACTTTCTCCCACAAACACATACTTTTATTATCGCCTTCCTCCAAATCAATTCCCATACCTATATCTACTAACAGTTTAAACCAAAACAAACACCTCCAACCACTTCTTCCAACGAGTTCGCAACAGAAAATGCCATACGGAAAATGAATATTCCATATGGCTTGCATGAGCACTTTATTATTTGTATATCAAAATGGTATCAAGATTACACAATAATGAATGTACAAAGCCTTCTCCAGAGATCTCGTTGATACGATTACTACCTAGTACGACACATGGGTGTGTTGGGGAACAATTTTTTTTTTTTTTTTTCCTTTTTTTTTTTTTTACATGCAAAGCATAGAACTTAAATACAATACAAAAACACACAATACAGAACACAACCAAAGAAAACAATACACCACCGGCCAGAAGGGCCGACAGCATTTCACAATAAACAACAAACATGATAAAGGCATAGAAAAATACAGCATAAAACAACCCACAAAGAATACAATGGCAAACTAGCAAGCACAGTAACATCAAAAAACAAAACATACATCAAAGGCACAACAGGGAACATAATAGTACATTCACAAAACATAAAGAACAAACACGTACAACAGGTAAAGCACGCCATAACAAACGAAGGCAAAACAAAATGGCACAACAGAACAAAGAGCACTCGCCAACAGCCTGAAGGGCACACAATATGACATACACAAGCGCATACGACATCCACAACCGAACACACAAATACACAGGAACCGCGCACACACCCACCAGCCATACAAAGAACACCTACAACATACACCAGAGCACGCAGGAACCGGGAAACAAACAAAGTAATTATCAAAAGAAGGCACAAAACCGGGAAGGCTATGTAGCACCATCAAATGTCATAAATAATCAGAGGGTGCTAAATATCACCAAGGATGCCAATACGGGAACAAAAACGCATAAGGCGAACGATATCAAAAGTATCCGAGTCACCAAGAATTCTATCGAGGGACAGGTGACCGCGAGGGGCGGTCGGAAAGCAAGACACACGCTCGTCCTGGAAGTCAGGACATTCAAGAAGGACATGCACGACCGTAAGAGGGTCAATGCAACTAGGACAATAACGAGCAGGGCGGCGCTCCATCAACTGACCATGGGTTAAGCGAGTATGGCCAATACGCAACCTCGCCACAGCTGTTTCCCACCGCCGGTTATGGTGGATGGAGGACGGCCACGAGGAAACACAACATTTAAGAGTACGTAGCTTGTTACCAGTAACAGACAACCAAGAAGCCTGCCAACGGGTAAGGACTGAGGAATGGATAACCGGGTAAAAGTCGGAATACGGAATACCTTTACGAGAGATGGGACAAGAGCGGACAACTTCCTTGGCGGCAGCATCTGCACGCTCATTTAAAGACACACCAATATGGCTGGGAACCCAACAAAACTCAACCGACTTAAATTTACTGTGAACAAGAAACAGCCAATGCTGGATCTCGACAACTACTGGATGAACAGGATTAAAGGACCCGAGAGCCATGAGGGCACTACGAGAGTCAACAACAACTACAAAGGAAGACTGACAACGAGAAAGCAGGAGACCAACAGCATAGAGAATAGCATAAAGCTCCGCTGTAAACATCCTACTCTCCGGAGGTAAGCAACACATATAAGTGCGATCAGGAAAAACAACAGACTACCCAACACCATCCGCAGACTTACACCCATCGGTGAAGACAGAAACGGAGCGGGAGTGAGAAGAAAAGTGCTCGAGGAAAAGGCGTTTTAGAACAGTAGGAGGGGTAAAAGCTTTAGTGATACGGGTCAAGGATGTACAAAACCGTGGAAGAGGGACTCTCCACAGGGCAAAGAAGGAACAACACGAGGAGAATCATCAGAAATACGAACGGAAAGAGAATCCTGTAGGCGAGATAACCGCACAGAAAGGGAGGTGGTGAAGAGGAACAGGAACCGCAGGAGGGGTACAAGTTAAAGCACGACAGAGGTGAGAGGAAGGATGTTGTAAGGACCGCGCAAGATAGCAAAGACAGTAGCGATCACGGCGGTCCTGGAGACACAGGAAGCACCAGTGTCAACATACAAGCTAAGGATGGGACTCGAACGAAAGGCACCAGAACTGAGGCCCAACCCACTATGGTGCAAAGCATCAAGACGGCGAAGAGTACAAGGAGAAGTAGACGAGTAAGCAGGGCAACCATAATCGAGCTTAGACAGGACGAGAGAGGAATGTAAAGCAAGGAGAGTGCGCCTATCTGCCCCCCAAGAAGTATGGGACAAGACCCGAAGGAGGGTAAGGGCCTTAGAGCACTCAACACGGAGGTAAGAGATATGGGGAGACCAAGACAAACGAGTGTCAAGGAATAACCCCAAAAGCTTTGCGGATTCTTTGTATTCAAGGGGATGACCATAAAGTGACAAAGAGGGACGAAGAACAACCCGTTTCCGCGTAAAAGTCATGGCACAAGTCTTACAAGTTGAGAACTTGAAGCCATGATCGGTGGCCCAAGACAACACGGCATCAATTGCAAGTTGAAGCCGGCGCTGAAGGAGAGGCGAATCATCACCCTGACGGCAAAGGGTAAAATCATCGACATAGAGAGCGGAGAAGACACCAGAAGGAAGAGAGGAAAGAAGACCATTGAGGGCAACCAGAATAAGAGTAGTGCTCAGAACACTACCCTGGGGAACAC